>NW_018743284.1:156997-200516 GCF_001683475.1 Chenopodium quinoa | reverse complement strand
TCGACTAGTAGAAAATTTGAAATAGGCACCCCCCTTTAGCACCGGTTCTTGAAAACTGGTGCCAAAATAAATGGGCGGGATTGGAAATTTTAGAATTGGTACCGGTTCCAACCTAAACTGGTGCCAAATCCTTTAATTAGCACCGATTCAAACCGGTGCCAACCATTTAAAAAAAAAACAAAACAAAACAAAAGAAGGGAATGGAGTTGGCACCGGTTTAAAGCAAACCGGTGACAATTATTGCAATTAGCACCGGTTCGAACCGGTACCATTTAAAACAACAAAAAGCCGAGTTTTTTACATAACTCCTTCATTTCTTCTTCAATTTGTTTTTCATTCTCTCTTACCTCTCTGAAATAAAATGCATGCCTCTCTCCTTCAATTCCTTATCTCTCATCTCTCATCTCTATTCTTCTCTCTCCAACCAAGCACAACAATCACCACAACAACCAAGACGCCGCCCGTCAACCACAACAAACATCACCGCCGCCTAAAATCAGAAATTTGAGGTTAGGGTTTCTGGGTTTTGGGTTTTTCACGATTTCTGGGTTTTTTCACGGTTTCAAGTTTCTGGGTTTTGTGGGTTGAATCTGTGTGGGTGTATCTGTGCGAAATCGTTCGTTTTTAAGGGGTTTATTTGATCGATTTATGTTCGATTTTTGGGTTTATTTGTTCGATTTATTTTCGATTTGTTTGGGGTTTATTTGTTCTATTTATTTTTTGTTTTTATGGTTGAATTTATCTGGGTTAATCGTTCGTTTTAAAGGGGTTTATTTGATCAATTTTTGTTATATTTTGGGTTTATTTGTTCGATTTATTTTCAATTTTTGGGGGTTTATTTGTTCTATTTATTTTTTTTTTGGTTGAATTTATCTAGTTTAATCGTTCGTTTTTAATGGGGTTTAATTGATCGATTGTGTTTTGATTTTTTGGGTTTAATTGTTCGATTGGCTTTCGACTTTTTTAATGTTTATTTGTTCTATTTATATTTCGTTTTTTTGGTTGAATTTATCTGGGTTGAATCTTAGTGCGTTGTTCGATTTTTGTTCGATTTTTTGGGATTATTTGTTCGATTTGTTTTTCAAGTTTTTTGGGGTTTATTTGTTCTATTTATTTTTGGTTTTTTTGTTGAATTTATCTGGGTTAATCGTTCGTTTTTAAGGGGTTTTTTTGATCGATTTTTGTTCGTTTTTGGGTTTATTTATTCTATTGATTTTCGATTTTTTTTGGGGTTTATTTGTTCGATTTTTGTTCGATTTTGTGGTTTATTTGTTCGATTTTTGTTGAATTTATCTGATTTTATTCTTTTAATTGATGCAGGTTGAAGTTTCTGATTTTTTAATTTTCAGTTTGAAGGTCGTGAATTTGCTGAGTATGAAGTTCGAAGTTTCTGGGTTGTAAAATAACAAATTCAGTAATTGCTCTGTTTTTTTAAATAAATTGTAAAATAATAATTTATTTGATGAATATAGCCTTGTTCGATTTATTGTTTTGGATTGTATGCTGAAATTGGATTGATGAATAAATTGTATGCTGAAATAAATTTTTTTTTATTGTTTCAAGGCATAATTGGCACCGGTTATCCGGTGCCAATTGTAGTTAAAATTAAAAAAAAAAATAGCGCGACATTTACATTTGGCACCGGTTAACCGATGCCAAATGCTTTAGTTGGCACCGGTTTTGAACCGGTGCCAAATTTTTGGGGATTTGGCATCTCTCAAATCCCCTACGGTTCAAAACCGGTGCCTTAGGGGGGGTTTGAATCGGTGCCAAATTACCTTTTTCGTCTAGTGTTCACTAAGCCTGTTCCATTTAGTAAGTTCAAACATTGCTTGGACTTGCTAAAATCGAAAACTATGTATGTAGTACGCCCTTAGGGGCGATGTTGGGAAGCTCCTCGTAGAGGTGTGTTAGCCTTAAGGTGGAGCTTGCCCGGGCTTGTAATGCAGGTGGAGCGTTATGAGTTGTTATACTTGGAGACGAGTATGTGATGGGTCTTGGTTGGAGGCTTATCGGGATGGGTCTTGGTTGGAGACTTATCGGGATGTACGGCTTATGCATGATCTTTGCATCGAGTTAGGCTTGAGATGTGTTTCACTATGTGATTGATGGGATCGTGTTGCTGACTACGAGTTCTCGTCAAGGTGGAGATTGTTGAAAGAAAGTTACTCGAATCGCAGGAAATCTTCACTGCCCGATCGGGCGGCCCGTGCCCGGTCGGATTGGGCGGTGAAGATTGGAATTCAGAGAAGATGGAAGCCTCGAAGAACCTTAAGAACCCTCACGCGCCCGATCGGGCAGCCCGTGCTCGGTCTGACCGGGCGGTGAGGGGTGGTAAGTGTGAAAGATGGCAGCTTGAAGTTTTCCCCACTCGCCCGATCGGGCAGACTTTGCCTAGTCTGACTGGGCGGTGGGGTAGGCTTCGTTGAAGTCCTTGTTTGAAGATCTGCTTCTCGCGCCGATCGGGCAGACCCTGCCCGGTCTGACCAGGCGGAGAAGGAAAGTACGGAGCGCGTATTTTTGCGATGTTAAAGTTATCTTTTATTTTAGGGATTAATATAAAAAACTCCCAAATATTAGAATTAGGGTTACAAGAGTTAGAGGAGAGCCGTTCTTGAGAAAGACAAGAATCATCTTTGTAATCTTTGCGGTTTATAGTGAAAACTTTGATCTCGGTGCCTGTGGACGTAGCTATCACATTGATAGTGAACCACGTTAATTGTTGTGTGTGTTTGCTTGAATTTCTTATTGTTTTTTTATTGTTTTGATCTTTGCTTCCGCTGTCGCACAACAATATATACCTAAGTCTTACCCAAGTGATTCATCAGTCTCGCGTATAAAATACGATTACATTATTAATTGAACTCAACCCAAATGACTCGTTTACCACCTTTGTCTGTCAATAATTAACAAGTGATTAAGATCTAAAAACATCAAATAAATTTAATATTTGAGGTGGACTGCCTTTTATTAATAAAGACCATTAAGCGGTAATTATGGTGATAAAGAAGAAATTTGGTGGATAACAAACGAACAATGTCAAGCTAAGTTAGGTGATTTTAGCATATGTTTTACATCGTATAAATTAAAATACTTAAAATTGGTATCAAGAGCCTAGGTTAAATCCTTGGAGAGTTCTTAAGGGAAACAATGGCAGGAGATTCAACAATAAGAATTGAAAAGTTTACCGGGAAGAACAGTTTTGGGCTATGGCAAATCAAGATGATGGCTTTGTTGAAACAACATCAGATATGGCGTCTGTTGGCTCCAAAGGATGCTACTTCGGGGTCAGGAGACGGACTGACTGACTTGCAATTGGAAGTTATGGAAGAGAAGGCTCACTCTACCATATTACTTAGTCTTGATGATCATATCATCACGGAGGTTGCTGATCAGGAATCGGCGGCTAGATTGTGGCTGAAGCTGGAGTCATTGTATATGACTAAGTCGCTAACCAACAAATTATTACTGAAGCAGCGGTTGTTTAGCCTCTCCGCAATCAGGTACTTCCTTACGAGAACATCTAGAAAAACTTAACTCTATTTTACTTGATTTGCTTAATATAGATGGTAAAATTGATGATGAGGATGCTGCGTTGATTATACTTGTTTCTCTACTGTCTAGTTATGAGAATTTTGTGGAGTCTTTTTGTTGTTGGTAAAGACTCACTGACCTTAGAAGAAGTGAAGGCAACACTTCATACTAGGGAACTTCGTCAGAAGGCTACAGGTGATAATGGGGATAGTGGTAGTGGGTTAATTGTTTAATTCCGGGAAGTCTAAAAAGAAAAAAGGGGTTTAACAAGGGGAACAATGCTGGGTCGGGTGCTGGTAACGACGATGGATCTGGTAAAACTGCTACTAAGACCTGTTATTACTGTAAAGAACGGGTCACTATAGGGCTAATTGTCCGGTGAGGAAAAACAAGTCCAATCTGCTGTAGTTGAAGAAAAAATCGAATGAGAACTATAATTCAGAGGAAGATTTAGCATTAGTCAGTTCTGCTAGGTCTGACGGTTTACCTGATTACTGGGTTCTAGATTCGGGTGTTCGTTCCATATGAGTCCACGTCGAGATTGGTTTGATACATATGAGCCTAGCAATGGAGGTACGGTTATAGTAGGTAACAATGTTCCATGCAAGGGCACCGGTATTGGTTCCATGAGATTGAGGACTGTTGATGGGGCGGAGGTTAACTTTGACTAGGGTGCGACATGTTCCTGCTTTAGGAAAGAATCTGATTTCATTGGGTACTCTAGATGATTTGGGGTACAATGGTGTGTTTTCGATTGGGAGTTGTGTATTTACAGAGGTTCTGAGATGGTACTTAAGGGTATCAAGAAGAACACCCTCTATGTCTTTGAGGGTGCTACACTGTCTAGTTCTGCGGTTTTGTGCATCGGTGTCTCACCAGGAGATGACTAAGATTTGGCACATGAGGCTTGGTCATATGGGGAGAAGGGGATGCAACTATTGTCCAAGAGAGGTCTTCTATCCGGTGTCAAGGTTGCCAACCTTGAATTTTGTGAGCATTGTGTGTTTGGTAAGAAACACAGGTCAAAGTTCAGCAAGGGTGCTCACATTACTGAAGCTGTGCTTGATTACATCCATTCAGATTGCTGGGGTCCATTTAGAGTTGAAGGTATGGGAGGTTACCACTATTTTGTGTCGTTTGTTGATGACAAGTCCCGATACACATGGCCTAGGTTGCTAAAGTCAAAAGATGAGGCCTTCAAAGCTTTTAAGCAATGGAAAGCTTTGGTGGAAAATCGACAGGGAAAGAAGATTAAGAAGCTACGAACGGACAATGGGCTAGAGTTTTGCAAAGACGAGTTTAATCAGTTCTGTGTAGATGAGGGTATTGGTCGGCATCATACCGTCAAGAAGATACCACAGCAGAACGGTGTTGCAGAACGGGTTGATCAGACACTGCTATAGAGAGTTCGATGCATGCTCTCTAATGCAGGTCTAGGGAGGAAGTACTGGAGTGAAGCTGTGTTAACAGCTTGTTATGTCATTAATAGGGGTCCTCATTCAGGCATTGATTTCAAGATTCCTTTTGAGATCTGGAGTGGTAAGTTGCCTAATTTTTCAAATTTGAAGATTTTTGGTTGTGTTGTGATGAGTGACATTTATGTCACTCTTAGGGGTAGTATTTAGGTCTTTTTCCTCCTATTTTTCTTAGATTTTTCCACCTCATTTATCCTCTTATGGCTTCTTTATGTGTTGATGAAATGTAATGCTTATTTGCCCTTATTTTGATAATCTTTATGCATTATTTTATCATCCCCCATGCTCTCGTGAACTTTGCTATCTTTTGCAGGTTCCATGACGGTCCTATGCACGGTGGGAGGCCCCTTGGCCAAGTATGGAAGCCATGGACAAAGGCAAGAGGAGAAAAAGGGAAGGAGAGGAAGCAAGAAAAGGAAGTGCAAGAGGAGGTGTGGCCGAACCTCTGAAAGGTTCGGTCGAACCTAGGTGTGGTCAAACTTTTGAAAAGTTTGACCGAACCTCCAAGGTGCAAAGAAGGCAGTGTCAAACCAGTTTTCAGCAATTTTGCAAGAGAGGTCGAACCTCAAAAGTTCGACCAAACAAGGATCAGGGAGGTTCGACCGAACCTACCCAGAGTTCGACCGAACCTACCCTGAGTCCGACCGAACCTACCCAGAGTTCGGTTGGACCTTTTCCCGATCTCAGCCAATTTTTGTACGGACTATTTAAGGTCCTTTTGAGATTGTTTTTTTAAAAAAAGGAAGGAAAACAGTAGAATAGTTTTTCAGCAAAAACTCTCTTAGTTAGCACCTTAGTTCATTAAATTAGTTGATTTAGTTTTAGAAACTCTCAAAAAATCTAAATCATTTGTAGAAGCAAACTTCAAGGATTATTCTCATATTTTCAGCAATTATTCAACATTTTTGAAGCTTCATTTTAGTAACTTTTCTCCTTCCACTTTACTTGGTTTCTTATTTATTTTGTTGTACTTGTTATTTGAATCCCTTTTAGTTCTTTGATGATTGTTGTTGAATGTTAGTTCTATTTGTAGCAAGTTACTATTCCAAGTTTGTTGAGCAAGATAGAACCCTAAACTTTGATTTTGTGCTTTTCAATATGATGTGTGAGTAGTTCCTTAGCTAGGGGTTGGGTGAAACCCAACCTAATGGTGATTATGTGACTTTGGGAGTGTTTTTGATGATGGATTGTGATTAAAATGGATTATATGAGATTGCTTGTTAGTTCTTCATGATAGGAGTAATTAACCTAGATTATTGAACTTGACGACATGAAATGTTTGGTTCGACATGGAAGTGTGGGTTGAATGTTTCATTACCTATTGCAATATGATTATGTATCTTTTGTTGCTAAGTTAATGAGGGATCTAAGCTTAGTGATTTGAGTTGTTTTCATATCGTTTGAAGTTGGTCTTGCATGTGGTCTTTGCTATCCCATTATCCTTGCTCCTCCCTATTCGCCTAATTGCTATTGGTTGAGTGAATCCTATTCCCCTAGTGATTTAATCCCTTGAATTCAACCTTTAGTTGTAGTTTGTTAGTTAATCACCACTCATACCTTGATTTCGATTTAGCTTGAGCGTTAAGATTATTTAGCAATTGATTCCCGTTCTCCGTGGACCGAACCCTTACTTGCCATTATACTTGTTTGAGTGAGGTGTTTGTTATAAATATGTTTAACCTAGCCTAGATTGTGCGACCGATTTAGCGCTTTTCATGTTGCTTATTATCATGTTAGTGAGGGTAAGCTAGATCCACAAGCCAAGAGGGGGTGCTTTGTTGGGTACGGGGATGGTGTGAAGGGGTTTAGAATTTATTCACCTTCGGAGGTCGGGTCATTCTTAGTAGGGATGTTACTTTCGATGAAAACTCCATGTATTCAATTAAAAGTACGGAGACTTCGGATTTGGGAAGGGAAGGGGAGAACTTATCACAAACAGATGGGGTGCTTGAGGTGCATCAGTCTACCATTGCTAATTTACCTCGGGTACAATACATTAATGATGATGCCGATGTTCCAGTCCCACTTGAAACTGAGATTACTCCAACTCATCCTAACTCTGGGGAAGAGGTGGAGCAATCAAATCAGGGATCATCTAGTCAACCTAACACCATTCTTGAGAGGCCTAAACGAGTTATCAAGAAGCCTGTTAGATTGATTAAAGAGATGGAGGGAAGAACTTGCTGTGTTGATGAGTTTGACAGGTTATGCATTGAGTGTAGCTGATGATGTAGAGTCATTTTGAACCTGCCACATATAAACAAGCAATAAGTTGTAGTGAGTCGGCACAATGGCTTGCTGCAATGGGTGAAGAGATGCAGTCTCTTTACAAGAACAGAGTGTGGGAACTGGTAAAGGTACCGGAAGGGAGGAAGCTTGTAGGGTGTAAGTGGATTTACAAGAAGAAAAAAAGGGTTATCAGAAACTGATCAAGTGTGTTTTAAGGCTAGACTAGTTGCTAAGGGATTCAGTCAGGTAGAAGGGGTTGATTTTGTGGAGATATTCTCACCTGTGGTTTGGCATACTTTTATCCGTGTGTTATTGTCAATTGTAGCACACTTTGATCTTGAATTGGAGCAGTTAGATGTTAAAACGGCTTTCCTTCATGGTGATTTGGAGGAGGAGATTCTGATGAAGCAGCCCGAGGGATTCGAGGTTCCTGGAAAAGAACACTATGCCTGCAGATTGCTAAAGTCATTGTATGGACTTAAGCAATCCCCCCGACAGTGGTACAAAAGGTTTGATTCTTTTATGGTTTCGCATGGTTTTGATAGGAATTCATATGATTGCTGTGTGTATCATAGTAAACTGGAAAATGGTTCCATGATTTATCTGTTGTTATATGTTGATGACATGCTGGTTGCCACAAAGAATAAATCTGATATTACTAGATTGAAGGAGTTACTTAACTCGGAGTTTGACATGAAAGACTTAGGTGCAGCTAGGAAGATTTTGGGTATGGAGATCTATCGAGATCGAGCTAGAGGTAAGCTTTTCTTGACTCAGAAAAGCCACATTGAAAAGATTTTGTCTCGTTTTGGGATGGAAAAATCAAAGCCTATAAGTACGCCAACTACTGTTAGCTGTAAGTTGTCTTTGTCTATGTCACCTCAAACTGAGGAAGAGTTAACTTATATGTCTAGAGTTCCATATGCCAATGCAGTTGGCTGTTTGATGTATGCTATGGTCTGCACTAGACCAGATATTTCGCATGCTGTTAGTGTTGTAAGCAGGTTTATGGCTCGACCTGGAAGGGAACAATGGCATGGGGTGAAAAGGATTTTTCGCTATTTGAGAGGGACAACTGATATTGGTCTTGTGTATGGGAATGGTAAGGAGTGTTTGGTGACTGGCTACAGTGATTCTGATTATGCAGCTGATGTGGATACCAGGAGGTCCGTGACAGGGTATGTGTTTACCTTGGGTGGTTCTGTGGTTAGTTGGAAGTCTACATTGCAGTCTTCGGTTACGTTGTCTACTACTGAAGCTGAGTACATGGCTTTAACTTCTGCAACTCAGGATTCTATTTGGCTCAAAGGTCTTGTAGGTGAACTGGGTATTGCACAGGATTTTGTTACGGTGTATTGTGATAGTCTAAGTGCCATTTGCTTAGCTAAAGATCAAGTGCACTATGATCGGACCAAGCACATTGATGTCAGGTATCATTTCTTACGTACTGACAAGAGGATTAAGGTGAAGAAGATTGGGACTGCTGACAACCCGGCTAATTTCTTCACTAAGCCTATTCCATTTAGTAAGTTCAAACATTGCTTGGACTTGCTAAATATCGATTACTATGTGATGTAGTGCGCCTTTACAGGCGGTATTGGGGAGCTCCTGGTGTAGGTGTGTTGGCCTTAAGGTGGAGCTTGCATGGGGCTTGTGATGCAGGTGGAGCATTATGAGTTGTTATACTTGGAGACGAGTATGTGATGGGTCTTGGTTAAAGGCTTATCGGGATGAATCTTGGTTGGAGACTTATCAGGATGTACGGCTTATGCATGAGCTTTTGCATCGGGTTAAGTTTGAGATATGTTTCACTATGTGATTGATGGGATCGTGTTAGCTGACTACGAGTTCTCGTCAAGGTGGAGATTGTTGAAGAAAGTGACTCGAATCGCAGGAAACCTTCACCCTCACTGCCCGGTCCGACCGGGCAAGAGCCGCCTGATCGGGCAATGGGGGTTTCTTGAATTTGCCCAGGCTGCCAACTTACACCATCTAACCCACACCGCCCGGTCAGACCGGGCAGGGTCTGCCCGATCAGGCGGGTGGAGGTCTTCGTGGCTTCCCTCTTCTGCATTCCTCTCTTCACCGCCCGGTCCGGCCGGGCAAGGGCCGCCCGATCGGGCGGTGAAGATTTCCTGCGATTTGAGTCACTTTCTTCAACAATCATGATTATAAAAAAAGTGCACTAACATGCATTTGCTATTAGTCTATGATATTATCAAATTTTATGATACATAATCCAAAAAGGGTACATTCGTTTCATCATCATTATTAAACAATTAAGTACAATCCAATTTTTATAAACCTATAACTTAAAATTCAATGCCTCATTGACTTTTGCATTCACAATTTAACACTTTAACCATAATAAGTATTAGTTTATACTAATTATCAACTAATTAATAATGAAAATGAAGATTCTACTGTCTTTACAATATTACATACAAACCTTCCTTTGAATTTCATGTACTACGTACATTATTTTTAGGCCTTATTTTTATCCTAAGTTTACATTGCTTTATCTAATATCTTGTCCATCTTACTTCAGTATTAATAAGCACTATAATCATACAATTAATCAAGTCATTAGCAACTTTCCTAGCTAACACATCAACTAACCAAATGGCTTTGTTGTTATTGTGCTTCTTCTTCTTGCTATACCATACTCTAACTTTTGTGCCTGTTTCTTCCTCGTTCGATTTCTCTAATACCTCTTCATCATCACACTTCAAGTGTCACAACGACAATTACTATGCATTGCTTCGATTCAAAGAGTCCTTTGTCTCGGATAGCATGGGTGCAACATCGTCTTGGCAGAGGAATACTGATTGTTGTGAATGGCAAGGAATAAAATGTCATCCAACAAATTTTCGTGTGATTGCACTCGACATTAGCAATGGTCGCATCATTGGTAGTGGTATCGAATCTAATAACACCCTCTTTGATCTCGATCACCTTAAGAGCCTTAACCTTGCCTATAATTCCTTCTTATCCTCACTTATTTCACCTAAATTTGCACAATTTTCATCTTTGAAACACCTTAATCTTTCGGGTTCATTTTTTAGTGGTGAAGTCCCACTTGAAATAGGCCAACTCTCTAAATTAAGAACCCTTGATCTCTCATGGAATTCTCTTCAAATGCCAAGCTTTAAGACGATCATAAGCAATTTAACAGAGTTGAGAAGACTTGATCTTGGTGACACTACCTTTGATTCGATGGTATTTCCATCGATCACTAACTTATCTTCGTTAACATACTTAAACTTACGTAGTTGCCAGTTAGAAGAGGAGCTTCCTATTGATATTCTCAACCTACCGAACTTAGAGTACCTTGATGTTGGAGTAAACAATGATGTTTACTCCAATTTCGCGCTATATAACTGGACTAGTCCCTTGCAATACTTAGACCTTTCCTTTGTCAATTTCTCTTCGAAACTTCCATCATCACCTGGCCATGCTCAATACAATCTTCTAAGAGTGTTGCGACTACCAGGCTGTGGTTTCCATGGACCCGTCCCAGCTTGGGTGTGGAACATTCTTAGGCTGGAAGTCGTCGTGTTAGTCAACAACCACCTCACACGTGTTCTAGGTGAGTACCTTCTTAGTATTACTAGTCCAACTTTGGAGTATCTTGATCTTCGTTCAAACAAATTCACTGGTAATGTTAACTTGTATGACATCTTTTCTAATCTCCCACGCCTTATGGGACTTCTTTTATCAGATAACGCGCTATCAGTGAGCACCATAGGAACTGATACTCGTGTTGATTTGACCGCCTTCCCCTGGCCTGAAATATCTGTTTTAGCACTTTCTTCCTGCAACCTAACTGAATTTCCTGAACTCTTGCAGAATCAAACATACTTGCAAGATTTAGACTTGTCCAAAAACAATATTCGAGGTGAAATTCCTCAGTGGATTTGGATTTTCCAAGTAGGGAATAACATCTTAGAATGTATAGACCTTTCTCACAACTTTTTGACAGGAAGTCTAGTAAACCTTCCTTGGAACAATTTGTTGTTCATTGATGTCAGTTCTAATCTGCTACACGGTCCACTTCCATTACCATCCGTTACCACTTTCTGGTTCGCCACTTCAAATAACAACTTCACAGGCCCAATTAACCCTTCAATATGCACATTAACTTCCCTTACACTTCTTGATTTGTCTAATAACAGCTTAGGTGGTGAATTCCCACATTGTTTAGGAAACGTCGGTGATGACTTTGTCGTGTTGAATCTAGGCTCGAATAACATTCATGGATCCCTACCTTCAACTTTTTCCAAGTGCAGTAGCTTGCAGTTTCTAGACTTGAGCAGCAACTTGCTGCAGGGGTAGGTTTCGCGGTCTTTGGCCAACTGCACAAACTTACAGTTGGTGAATTTTAAAAGCAATCAATTAAGGGATGAATTTCCATACTGGTTGCATACTCTACCTCAGATTCAAGTCCTAGACATGAGCTCCAACAGGCTCATTGGCTCTATAACAGACTCAAAAGCAGAACACAGCCTTTTTTCCATGCTGCAGATCCTCGACCTCTCAGGTAACAATTTCAGAGGAAAGATACCAGCAACATACATAAGAAGTTTTCGAGCAATGATGAATATCAGTGTGTACAGTGGGAGCAGTAGTCCTAAGTACATGAGGGCGCCAGTGAGCAACTCACTTCGCGATGGATATAATTACTCCATTGTACTGTCATTTAATGGTGTAGATAGAAGATATGAGAAGATCATCACCACACTCGAGACTCTTGATCTGTCAAACAATGATTTCAGTGGTGAGATTCCTGACTGTATTGGCCAACTGGTCTCAATACACGGTCTCAACCTCTCACATAACCGCCTTATAGGGCACCTCCCTTCATCATTAGGAAACTTGAAGCTGCTCAACTCAATGGACCTTTCTGACAACATGTTCACAGGAAAAATCCCTGAAGAGTTTGGAAGTTTAACATTTTTAGGAGTCTTCAATGTGTCAGACAACCAGCTGGTGGGACCAATTCCTCATGTAAACAACTTCAATACATTTTCAGAGGATTCCTACAGGGGAAACCTTGGGTTATATGGATTCCCACTGTCAAATCGCGGGGGAGATGAACTGTTAAAACCCGAAGAAGATGAGTCTGACGACAGTAATGAAGACGACTTCAGAGATGAAGGAGGCTTGTTATCAGAATGGGAAATCATACTGATGGGGTATGGCTGTGGTACATTTGTAGGGATGGCATGGGGATACTATATGCTGTCAATCGGAAAGCCGTTTTGGCTAGCCAAGCTAGTTTTCATGATGGAGCTTGCTGCATTACAGTTTTCTGAAAGACATTTTGGCAGAAGAAGAAGAAGTGTGCCAAGGAGGAACTAAATGATCAGATAAAATTGTACTTGGTAGGATAAATGGACTGGTTTTTCTCTTTACTTTCTTGTTCCTGTAGTAGATTGATCATTTCTTGTAATTTCTTGTAATATGTGAGTTTAAAAGATTCAATCTAATGTTTTAACATGTAGTTAATATAAAGTTCAAGCTTTCTAATGTTTTAATGTTTTCTGATAACAGAGGGACTTCCAAATCAAAAATTTAACCAGCATACTAATTCAGCAAATCATTCTGAGGTACAGTAAATATAAAATCATGCTCAAAATTTAACGAGATTTAACCATTAAAATTAAATGTGACCTTATGTGAAGGCGAACAATTCATTTATCCTCGTCTTTTGCGCTAACGATACTTTTTTTTTTTCTGATGCAGGCTAGTCATAGCGCTAACCACTTTGCCAATGCAAGGCTTGCAACAGCAAGCTCTCTAGGAGACACCATCCTCCTAATAACAGCCTTATGCTTCCACTCAGTATTTGAAGGCATAGCAATCGGAGTATCCGAAACCAAAGCAGATGCTTGGAAAGCCCTTTGGACAATCTCTCTACACAAAATCTTTGCTGCCATCGCAATGGCAATAGCCCTCCTTCGTATGATCCCTGACAGACCTTTATTGTCCTGTGCTTCATACGCGTTTGCATTTGCCATCTCGAGTCCTATTGGAGTTGCGATAGGGATCATCATCGATCAGACAGCCCAGGGCGCGGTTGCTGATTGGATCTTTGCTATATCCATGGGGATTGCTTGTGGGGTGTTTGTGTATGTTTCAATCAACCATTTGTTAGCTAAGGGTTATACTCCTTGTAACAAAGTTGAGGGTAACACTCCATTATATAGGTTTTTGGCTGTTGTTTTGGGAGTTGGAGTGATTGTTGTGGTTATGATTTGGGATACTTGATAGTGCTACTTGAGACTGAATTTTTTGTTGTTTTAGAGTTTGTATTTACATTCTTAGAGCATTTAACATTTTTGTTCTTACAAGAACATACAATTGCAAATATTTGACACACAATCTTTTACGTCTAAATTATTGTGTCCAGATAGAATCATATACTCCCTCCTATTCGGAATTGATAATCACTTGCATGACAAATGCACAAAGCCTTTGGATAGAATAGACAAAGTAAACACCGCGCCTACTCTATACGGAATACTATGGAAACCCGCATGATTCAAACAATGTGTAGAAATTAAATGTACTTTTATAGTTGTATACAATAAACTACACATCAAAGTTTTACTACTTGAGCTAAGCTAACATCCACTTTTGAACTAGGACAAGCCACCAACATCTATCACTATTATCATAGTCATTTTCCTACCAATTTGTTCTTTAAAATTATCATTAAATCATCAGAATTGAATGCAAGTATGCAAATAAAAGTTGTCACTTGCAAGTTAAGAATAGATGAAGAAGAATGATGTTGCCAAAGTTTCAGATTCATTAACTTAATAGTTATCTCCATCAACTTTCAGTCAATATAAACTAATTATTCCAACGTGTAAACTAATTGCTGTCAACTTAAACAATTTGCAATGCTGTCAAATTTACCTTCAAATTCACTCAGACACTGGAGAATATATTCTACATGACTCACTAAACTGTCATTTATTTTACCTACAGTAAATCAAGGCAATCAATGAAATATTATATCCTCCCCCTTGCCCCTTTATAACAGATTAACACTGCAAATTCAAAAACTTGCAGTCTCGCAACGACAACTAACAAAGACTTCAGGTTAGTTGAAAACTAGCAAGTCAAACTTGGTTCAAGTAGGAACTGATTTCAGCATTCTGGCTTATGTCTGTGCACCCTCTTATCGAACAAGAATTGCTTCATTCAACAGGAATTGCAGATATAAACCAGAGGAGTGTACTTAATCAGTTACCTATAAACAATTACTAGTAGGAAACTTCCAAGCACTTCCGTTTTGCTGAACTTGATATTAGAAACGTACCACAAAAACGAGACAATAATTGACCAAAAGGAATGTTGCTGCTGCTGCTAAGGTTTTATGATTACAGATACAATCAACATGAGCACAATATCAGGAAAATCTCCCTAATGAGTTTTGACTTTCTAGACTATAAATCATTATATGAAAGAAAAGGGCTCTGCAGCTGTTAGGATCTATTGAAAAGAAGTCTTTATTCAGGAGATTAAGAAGAGAAAAAGAGAAGAAAAAAAAAAATCTGAAATTGATAGAGTTGAAGTCCGTTATGAATTGATGTTCTGGAGCCTCAGAGCAACTAACCTTGAGGCTGATGACTGCTATACTGCAAAATTAAGCAATGCTAGTATACAAAATCTGGTCCTAAGGCACATAAGATAGTGTGTCAAGATGAGCAGTATCCATAGAAATCTACACTGCCGGAGAAAGAAGCTTGTCGAAACACAATGCTACAACTACTGGACCCGCCATATCTCCAGCAGCACAACCTGTGAGATCACATGGAAAGTAAGGATGACGGCACACTGTAATGGAAAACTTACATAGAGGGGGCACAGTGGAGTAGAAAATAAAAATCCTATTGAAATTTGGCTATATATAAAGAGCTCCAAACTGAAATAACATCTAGCTGAGGGGTTTGTGGTAGTATTGAAGTTCTTACCAAGCCATTGACCAGATTTAGGATGTATGTCACGTGTCAATGACGCACCAAGGCCTGCCCCGATGGCAGCAAAGATCAATGACGCAGTGCATTTGAGGGATACAGCATATATCTTCCGACCAAGAAGCTGAAGTTCCTCTGTTGTATTAACTTCTTCTATATCATCCTTA
The DNA here is from genome assembly GCF_001683475.1 of Chenopodium quinoa. Lineage (NCBI taxonomy): Eukaryota > Viridiplantae > Streptophyta > Magnoliopsida > Caryophyllales > Amaranthaceae > Chenopodium > Chenopodium quinoa. Next base: position 185,123 of record NW_018743284.1, on the reverse strand, counting down.
GAATACCAAAATAGACGCAAGATGGTTTTGTATACATCGTATCCAACTTGAAAAATCCAAGATGCTGCCACTCCTAGACAGTGAGCTGCTCCAATGGGAAAATAAAAATTCACCCCCAAGCAAGAATCAAGCAGAGATAAAGTCAGAATTGAAATCTCAAAAAGGTAAGTAAGAGGGAAACTTTATAATCAAAGAATCACCTCTGGCAGTTGTTCTAGTAACAGCACACATGTAAGAAGTTATTGGCAGTCCTCGCTCTGCCTTACGCACAGCAGATTTAGAAGCATCTACAGACAAATGGCAACGCAATATATAAATTGGTGTCAATAAATGTTCATTTTTTCCCTGCTTATATATATACAGCATGGTGCAAATAGCAAAGGTAAAGTGGAAAATTAGATTAGCTAAGTATACAGCATACCTTTGATAAGCTTCCATGCCATCCGTTGGGAGAAATAAGAGACGGCTAGTCTTTCCAACACCCTCCTTGTAGTAATGACAGTACTCTGAGATTTAGGGAAAAACGGACAGTCTCAGTGCAAAACAAAGAACCACTTTATTACAATATGACTATACAAGGAAAGCACACACTTTATCACAACATGAATATGCAACGAAAAGGGCAAAGACTCTTCTTTCATTTTTGAGTGATTGGTACAATTTGTGAAAAAAGAAGTTTAAGTACCATCACAGAGCAAGACGGAGACAGAAAGATTGAAGCTAAAAACTTGCAAGAAAGATATGCTAGTGACTTACACAACAAAGCATTAGTCCTAAAATGATTTGGGTATGCTAAAGAGGCTCAAAGCTAGAAGAGCGGGAGGTAACCAGAAGAGAGAGCAATAAAAGCTACATTAGTTCTTTATTTCTTTGGGACAATAAATATGAATAGGGAGATATGTTATCAGTGGGAATTAAACATAGGGAGAATTAATAGAAAGAGAAAAATGTTCATGTAAAAGGAGAAGTACTAATTCGATTGGCTTAACTAGAACCTGAACTGCAAAGAACCATTGTAATCTCAACATACTTATCATATCAAGATTGAAACTCTCTCCTAATATACGGAGATTAGCAATCATAAACTGCAAAACTCGATGCAAGGCCTCAAAAAGTTCTATTAGATCAAAATTTCAATAATGGTACTTTGGCTCACTTCTGACAGCCTGCCAATTGAGAGACACCCTTAATTATCAAATCTAGCTAACCTATCCTTTATACAAGAAATATATCATGATTCATAGATAATTACGGCAGATAAATGAAGCAATTTATTGAGAAGGTAAGCAGACTAAGTAGAAAACCTTGCAGTTATTTGGCTATAATTAAAAACCAATTTCACATCAGACAACTGAAACCTATGTATATTGGATATTATCAAATACATAGAGACAAAGGTTGCCCACAAAATAACATAAGCACGTACACATTGGATATAATCACAGTACAAGAGAAAGTAGCTAGATCTCACATAAATTACTATTCAATGGCCTAAAGTTGTATTTGACAAAAAAAGAAGACATTGTTAAATATGGAATAGTAAAATACAACAAACCTCGCGAAAAGTTTGCCTGACTGCCTTGTGGAAGGGAGTAATCAAGTCTACATGCCTCTCTTCTGAATTATCAGCAAGGAAATCTTCATCATCATCCTCCAATGCCGCACGAGGCTCCAAAAGTGGTAAATAAAACATTAAAAATGATCTCAAGGCTGTAAGCGCAAATGTACTTGGATGAAAGGCTGAGAAAAGTGATTTTAGTTCATAGTTATAGACTTTTCCAGAGTATGATAGGGATTCAGGCTCAAAAGTATATCTAGAAGCGTCATTATCCTTGGAAACATGCTCATCATAAGCCTCAGTGATGTGATCCACATCCCATGTTGTACCAGCATCACAATAAGCAATTCTGTTATTGCTGTAGACCATTATATAAAGTTCATTAGGTGAACAAAGAACCTATAAATAATACATCAAATCCCAATCCCTAAAAAATAAATAGCCAAGTATTAATCCCAAACCAGAAGCTATTTATCTTAGGAAAACTGCTTTTAATTGTACCACAAATGAAAGTGTATAAATTCGACAATAAAATGAAACAGAACAAAGACTGAAACATAGTATTGTTTTGTTAGAAAGGTCAATTATGGCAAGGCATCAAAATTTTCAAGACTTGGACGCAATAGCCTCTTAAATTTGTCCAACAGAAATCAAGAACCAAATCATTGACAGCTACGCCGTTTAAAGCTTCTTTCTTTCCAACTATTTTGTAACCAGTATATCACCATTCAATAAAAACTCTTCAGCTCAAAAATACAAAGCAGTAGACACTATACATGAGATAATAATAACACAGCAGTATAATCAAATCCTCTACTAAATACTGAGGTTCTATTGCACTACGGCTAACAGTCACATGCCCACTATGATTGACAGATACAAATGCAGCTTGAAGATGAATTTTAGAAAACGGCTTAGTAAGAGTGTAAACACCCAATGTGCAGAATAGTTCATGTATCCGACCTCGCCTTACAATTTCAAAAGATCTCTAAAGTAGGAGTACACATAACAGTTCAATTTAGTTCAGTTACTTACAATCAAACCAATGAGAAAGATTACAACTTTATAGCTCGTATAGTAGGAATACACTGATATAACCCACTATCCATATTCTTTAACAGAAAAGGCTCGAATTTACTCGAAGACGGACATCGCTAATCAAAGTCTACAATCAAACAACCCCATAAACATAAGGGAGGCAGGAATATATGAAAATCTTCATCCACACTGCTTACAAATAACCAATTTACTCGTTTACTCTATTCAATTGACAATGTTCCAACCATATTATATCAATTAATATGCATATTAATATTAAAATCAAGACATACCAACATCAATTAACCAAAACCCCATTCCAAAGTATATAAAACAACATCAATTAACCAAAAACCCATTATACGATCTCAATTTTTTATAATATTAAACTACAATTAGGAAAAAAAAAATAAAAATTACCTTCCAAGAAAAGCCTTAAACCCAAAAGGGTAAGAGGCAAGAACAGAAGCGGCAGCGCCAGAGACTGCAGCTTTAGCAGATAATGAACCAGCTGAATGCAAAGTATGTGTTGAATAAAAGTTGGGATTTTTCCTCATCAGATCTAATATTAGAGCAATTCCTGACATTTTTCAATGATTTTTATAAACCCCCTTTGTTAAATTTGATCTCAAACCCCAGAAAACAAAAATACCCAATTCAATCAACTCTTTTTCACTCAAATCAATTCAATAAATCCCACAAAAAAAATTGAGGATAATTAAATAAAGATTGAAACTTTGGCCCTTTGGGCACTTATTTTTTCCTTTTTTGTTTTTTTTATTTTTTATTTTTATTGTATTGATTGGTTTTAAAAGAATTATATCATGAAGAAGAAGTTAAGGTGTAGAGAACTAGAGCAGTGAGTTGGGGGGGAGAGAGAAAAAGGTCGTTGGAATTTGTAATAAGTTTTGGGTTTGAGGGTTTTAACTAGAAAGATTAGCTTAAGCTTAAATTAAGGCTTGAGCTTTAAATCTTTAATCCTAGTAGACTTCTGACCAATCTAGCTTTTAAAGTTGAACACTTGAACTGCTCTTATTGTCGGTTTCTTGTTCGTCTTAATTCTTAAGTTTCCTCTATAATGAAAATCATTAAAGTGATTAGTGATTGATTATCTAATAATCATGGGAGATTAAAGTATTAAACAAACCCTCTATTAAGGAGTTTTTGAGTTAAACCTAAATAGATTATAATTAAATAGATACTCCGTATGTTATGATATTATTCAGATTTCATTAAAAAAAAAAAAAAATTAGGAACCTATACATATTGTTATTAAATTATTAGCATATTTATATATTTTTTTTAAATTTTCTCTAATGTAATTTGATTTAATTACTAAAATATATTAATCTCAAACGGTGCTTTTTCTGTGTGGTTGGCCACACCATGTGGCCGAAATTACATATTCAGGAGTTACTTATTTAGTTGTTACTCAGTCGGTCAAGGGTTACTTATTATGGGGTTATTCAGTCAGTTAGTCTGTTTTCACCGGGGTTACTTATTAAGGGTTACTCAGTCGATTAAGGGTTACTGATTTTCGAGTTACTCAGTCAGTTAGCATGTTTTTTGTGTGAGAGTAACCCCTAACCGATCGAGTAACCCCTGATCGACTGAGTAATCCCTGAATAAGTAACTCATGACCGACCGAGTAATCGTTGAATAAGTAATACCGGGCATACGGTGTAGCCAGCTACATATAAAATTTGTGAATCTCAAAAATTAAGCTTTTCACCAATTAATAATATAAGGTTGAGTGAGATTTTACACAATTTGAAATGGATCACGAATAGGTTTATCAACAAATATGAGTGGGTTGTTTGTAAGTCTAAACAATAAACAAACCATGGAAATTTTGCTAGCAGATTATGTTATTAGCTTTTTTTTTCCATATAATATATGTGTGTGTTGTTTCCTTAAAGTATATTTTACGCATCTAATTCCTTTTACCTTAACTCTTTAAGGCATATAACTTCTTATACGCTCAAATTAGTTAATAGGGATGATTCAAATTAATTCACAATTAAACTAAGTATAGATGAGTTCATTACGTGAACCATAAACTAACATAAGTTAGGTTCATGGATAATTAACATCGAAGTAAGATGGTTTTGAAAAGTCAAATATTAGTGGATCAAGTTCATGCAATTCCAATTTTTAAAATATCATGTTGAACTTTATAGGTGAAATTCAATTTATAATAAAACTCTTGAATTTCGATGGAATAATTAAAAAAATTAAAATGATTGCATAATTGAGTATTGCTTTCAGTTTTTTACTTTAAATTTAAATTCATAAGCAAAATTAGTTCGGATCAGGAAAAAAAAAAATACACGTACAAGTGTATAACCTCAAATCTCAATTCAAATCTTCAAAGTAGTACGTACACTGTACACAGACACAAGGTACACAACTCAAATTCTGCATTAGACTTTTGTGCATTTTATTCAAACTATTGCCGCCCACAATTCTTACCAATTCTAACTCAATTGAATTCTTCCAGGAAAATCAATATGAACCCTAATTCCATCAAACGATTCAAACCCAAATTATCGAATTAATCTTCGAATCTAAAATCCAAAGATAATTAATTTGGGGTTTCCGGAAAAGGGGAAATTAGGGTTCATAATTTACACTCAAATTCCAGAAAATGCAATTAGGTGATCTTAACAAAGTTTGGGAAATTAGAGCTTTGAAAAGAAAGCCGCGACAAGATGAAGCAAAGCAAATTCTTGAGCGCATTGCTAAACAGGTTCAACCAATTATGCGCAAACATAATTGGCGGGTTAAAGTTCTCTCTGAAATGTAGTATGTCTCCCGCCTTTTTTGATTTTTTTTCTTTTTTTTTTTTTCCTGATTTTTACATTCTTTTTGTTTAGTGTAAGTGTGAATTTTGTTGTTAAAAATTCCAAATTTGTTGGTTTTTGAAGGATTGGAGCTAATATTTCTGTTTTTTTTCATGTTCAATTTAAAGTGGTTCCTAAATACCTATGTTCATATTGTTGATTGTTGAAGAATGGTTGTGTTTTTAGGTGATGTTATTTGAACTTTCGATTTTCTTTCGAGTTTGATAGTATGTGGTAGGAAAGTGTAGATGGTTGTTAGGTGATTGTGGCATGATTTTAAATTTTGTTGGTTTTTGTTTTGTTGCTGCATTGCTGTTCTTGATGTATAGACAATGGGCTCTTTATAATTGAATTGTAGCTTGTAGATCATGTACATTTTATAGCACTCTTGAGCTTTGTCCCCACTGCTGAACCTCGCGCCATTGTACCTAGGTTCGAGAAAAAACGAATTGTGCAGTTGAGTATACAGGATGAAACCTTTCAGGTTTCTAGCACCCTATTGTTTTTTCTGTTATGTTATACTAGGGACAAGCATGGGTTCCTTGGATTGAGTAGAAATCTGAGTATTGCAGCACATACACACGCATACAATGTTTATTTTTCAGATCTTTGGGGTTTGCCTGGATGTTTAATTTCTATATTGCATCTCATCGACTTAATAGAAATTCACTTGCTGGCCTTGCAGTCCCAAGAGGAATGAACTTCTTGGATTGAATGTTAATCGTGGGGTAGAAGTGAAGTTGAGGCTTCGGAGGCCTGGCAGGGAGTTAGAGTTTTACTCATTTCATGAAGTGTTGGATACAATGCTTCATGAGCTTTGCCATAATGCCCATGGCCCTCATAATGCGAGTTTCTATCAGCTATGGGATCAGCTTAGAAAGGTCAGCATCAAGTTTCATACATAGTTTTAGTTATGTGACAGTCTCTATGAGCTTATGAAGTGGAAGCGTTTGATTTGAATGTGTGAGCTGACTATAAAGTAACATTTTACTTTCTAGAAACCCTAGTTCATACAACATGAGTTTATTAAATGTTATATAAAATTTTAAATTCAAATATATGGCTGGACCATAACAAATCAAGGTTCTTTTTGGGCATCAAAATCTGTTCGTTTAAATAATATTTGCTCTCTGCTTAGTTACCAGATATTCATCAAAGGAATTGCCGATCCCCTTAGGGTAGTTAAACTCATGAGTTGTTACTTGGGGACTCTTCAATACATTTTTCATCTGTGTATTTTGTGCAGAATGGTTTTACTTAGTTTACCCAAGGCTGTAAAATAAGCCATTACATATTTACATAAGCAGGTTTTGTAGTTACTTTTCCTCGTCATTTACTTTTTCCCCAACAAACGCAGGAATGTGAGGAATTGATGTCCAAGGGAATATCTGGCACAGGAGAAGGCTTTGATCTTCCTGGAAAACGTTTAGGTGGGTTCTCTCGTCAGCCACCTCTAGCTTCCCTCCACGAAACGACCCTGGCTGCTGCTGAAAACAGAAAACGTCTCAATTCCCTTCTACCATCTGGACCTTTACGGCTTGGTGGTGATAAAAACATAATGTCTTCGTTAAGCCCTGTTCAAGCTGCTGCCATGGCAGCTGAAAGGAGACTACAGGATGAAATATGGTGCGCTTCCGTTTCTGGTGGCTTTGCTGAAGATTTGGGGGATTCTGATCTCTTGGAAACAGTAGTGCCCTGTGGGCCAGCTGCTGCTAGTGCCAGTTCAAATGCCTCTGATATTAACAATGTACATTCTGGAGCTGCAGCATCTTGTAACAGGTCTCAGAATAATGTTACAAATCTCATTGATTTAAGCAACAATGTAAATTCTACCTCAATTGATGTTCGTGGCACCAAATTAAGTAAAAGATCCATTTGTTCCCATGTCAGTTCATCTGCTAGTGCCAGTTCAAATTCTAATAATGTCTCTGGAGCTGCAGCATCTCGGAAAAGGTCTTGGAATGGTGATATTACCAATCTCATTGATTTAAGCAACAATGAAAATTCTGCCTCAGTTGATGCTTGTGGCATTAAATTAAATAAAGGATCCATTGGCTCCAATGCCAGTTCATCATCTTTATCCATGAGCGTCTCATCCTCTGGGTTAACTAATCTTGATGCGGAGAACACACATGGAGAGTCTGCCACATGGACTTGTGAAACATGCACCCTGTTGAATCCTGTGAGTTACCCTTTAGTAATTTATGTGTATTTTTCTGATATCTTGCATTTTGTTAAATGGCACTCTGCATCAAAATTTTGCTTTAGTTTATCCATTGTTTGATTATCTACTTACACAACCAGAATGTTTTTGTTTTTGTTTTATTTTTTTTTTTTCCATTCACGTCATTGGTTAGTATGATCACATTAAGCATAAACACTATGTTTCGTAATTTACATCATTGGATGAACAATATTTGTAGCAGGTTAAGGGCAAAATTGATCAATTTTTAGCCTAGGGTTTTTGTTTTTTTTACAATTTTCTTAATATATAATGAAACTTCAGCATGCAAACATCATGGAGATGGAGGTGGTATATTGTACTCGGTATTCATTAATGTTAATCATGAAAATTTTGCAGCCACTGGCTCTCGTATGTGAGGCATGTGAAACCCTGAAGCCGAAAGATATATCAGTGAAGTATAAATTCTGGTCCTGTAAATTCTGTACCTTGGAGAATTGCGTGAAACTGGAGAAATGTTCAGCATGTGGTGAATGGAGATACTCACGAGGTCCTCCGTTGTCATCATTGCCTCCTAATCTCGGCACTTGACAAGAACAGTTGAAGTTAGCTTGTTTTGGAAGTATGTAAATCTCTCAGTTGCTATATTTCTGCCAATGCATGCTTATGCATATTTGACTTGGTTTATTTATGAGATGGTCTTTTAGGGCTCCTGTTGATTCAAAGATGCTGCTGAAAAGCTACGAGAAAGATAGTGAATATTTTTGGTACTTATTTGTAAATTGGGCTTCGTTAAGTCTCATATTGGTCGACTAATTGTAGAACTAATTTCTACATAATTTTGATACTCGCTCCCCAAGAGATGCTGAAGCTGTAAAGATGACATTCATTGTGCCTATTTTTGTTAATTTTTTTCAATCAAGGAGAAAGAATATGTGATTTTCTACCTAGTAAATGAACTTTTCGTTTTCCCAACTATTTTTTGGCTAGTAGTTTTTAACCCGTCTACAACAGCTTTTGGAGGATTTGGCTCCTTGCACATTAGATTCACAAATTTCAAATTTAATCCACTACTTGTCACAACATTAGTTGGATTGATTACAGATTTTGTTTGGATAATTGGATGACGTCTAAATACACAGCAAGTACAAATTCCAAGTTAAAACTTTGGGTAATATTTTTTTTTTTGGTTGTAGACGGGATTTGATCTTATTCATAAATCATTGAGATTAACTGATATTTATAACATTTGCAAGCAGAGGAAATTGACCATGTAGCAAAAATACTTCTTTAGCAAGTAGCTACTATTCAAACAGGAGCCCTTATCGTACAGAAAAATGTACCAAAGTGCATCTGAACTGAACCTTTTGGTGGCAACACTTCCCCTATTTTCATTGAACTAGCAGTTTTTACAGGAATATAAGCAATTATACAGCTTGCATATTTTTTTGGTGGAAAATAAAGCTTACAAACGCTGGAAAAATTAACAAAGCTAACTTAATTCTGCAAATTTTTAACACAAAAAAATCCATCGAGACAGGCTTTTTGATCTTCATCTGCAACCACTGAAATCTAGCAATTTTTACAGGTCCTGGAAAAAGAAAACAATGTCAGTCTGGTACATGAACATATAACGGCAAACTTTGTAGCAAGATAAAAGTTATTCAAGCCATCATGATTATATATCTAGTTCCAACTCAAATCGTATTAAGCCATCAAAATCATGGCTGTCATATATAAATCTAGAGTCCCTTAAACATATGCGTATTTTGAATGGTCGTTTGATCTTCCAAGTTCCTCCAGCAATCAAAGTTTAATAAGGTGATAGTTTAATGTTAAACTAGTTTTGAGTCATTCAGTCCGAAAAGTAGACTGATGACTTGAGCAGTCTAATACAATAAGTAGACCTTGAGAGTTCTTACCCAAGATCTTCAGAGCTTAACTTCCACATCGACACCTGCAGGGAGATCAAGTTGCATCAACGAGTCAATTGTCTGGGCAGTTGGGTACAATATGTCAATAAGGCGCTGATGAGTTCGGATTTCAAAGTGGAATCGGGCATCCTTGTGCACATGGGGTGATTTGAGTACACAATATATCCTCTTCTTTGTTGGTAATGGTACAGGCCCCATTGTTTTTGCATTTGTCGTCCTTGCAGCATCCATTATCTGCTTGCAGGAGTCTTCTATCAAGGGGACCCAGTAGGACCTCAGCTTAATTCTTATCTTCTGCTTTGGAGCCATCTGAAATTACACATAAACTTACCTTAAGCAAAGATTTCAGTTTAAACCAGTCAAATATAAGGAAAAGATATTTACGATGTCTAGAGTCTCCCAGGCTTCAGGGTGTTACTTGGATCTTAAAAAAGTAATTGTGTCAACACTAAACACTAAATTTGTTAAATTCATTTTTCCAAGCTGAAAGCATGTCAGAAAATTGGAGTGCAAGAAAAAAGTTCTTGATGAAGAAAGTGTGATCGTCTCAAAAGCGATTTCAGACACTTCAGAGAGGGATTTGCAATAAAAAACACTTTTGATAAGCTTTCAATGTCAGTTTATAAATCAGCTAGGAAGTGAGATACTTAGATGGGGTTGGATAGAAGATAGCCAAAACTGCAAAAGGGCTTACAACTGTTAAAACGTTTATGGCAAACATTAGATGAGCTATGTTAGAAGTTGTGCTTGAATTGCATCTATTGGTGATGTATGGAAGGTACAGGCATATAGCATGAACTAACAAGGTATTGTCTGATCGTCAGAATGTTTGAACAATACAGAGACTGTGCTTATAGAAGAGTGAGCTCAATTAGGCAAAGAAGAAAGCAAGGGAACTATACGTAGAAGACCTGCTTAAGTTGCATCTGTCTATGAAGTATGAAGGGAAGGGCATGGTAGGAAAAAAAAAGAGCCAGAAAAATGGATGCAATCATGAACGAGAGTATGTTTCAACTCTCAAGCAGGATCAACATCAAATTTGATGGTGAAATCAATTGTAATCTAGTCTAATCTTCCATGGGTTTGTTCCTGATTATTGTTTGTTGCAATAGAATTAAGCTGCTTTCATTGAAAAGAGCTTAGAGGTATTTGTAATTCATTCGTGTCTTTGAAGTTTGTATTTCTCTGTCCTTTTCTTCTAAGGACTTCAGACTTGGGATAGGGGTTGCTCTGATTTTAATGTCTTTGGAGGGTGGTAAACCACCATCCGTATATGAACGAAATCAAATCATTGCAGAATAATACAAAACAAATGCTAGTCATTCAGAATTTGTGCCCCCCCCCCCCAACCCCCTCCTATCCACAGAAGAAAAGGAAAAAGATTCAGGGTTAGAGATGAACAAAGCAACTCAAAGCTGTATTTCCTGCTATAGCAGTGTAGTCTTGCAACATTATCTTCTCTGTTCAATGATCTATACTCAGCGCAACAAAAGGACTCTTGATGAGAGAACTACTTACGAACCATGGCTTGTGTGAATATTGAAAATCAGCTTTTGACTGTCATCCCAATTTACAATTCATCTTCACTATCTAAGCATAGAGGATGACTCTAGACACAGCGATGAAGAGGTTCACAACTTTCAATGACATGTAGGTTCAACAAGGAAAGGCAGGCAAAATTAAATTTCATAGTGATGCATTAGATTATCACATCTATATAAGACTATAATGCTAGAAAACATAAAGGTCTTAAGTTTGTAGTCTATATACACTCAAGATACTTATACAACCTGGAAACATGGTTGACTCCAGAAACTTGTTCCAAGCACCCTTACAGTGAAAGTGACAAGACATAAGAAAAAAGAGCTTAACTATGGAACATCGATGGCAAATTTTTGCGTGGGTTTAAGCTTTATACACTAGCTATCTTTAAGTTATTCAACATGAAATTTTCGAAATAATTTAACTCTGTAGCATCAGGAATAGCAACCAAGGGAAGAAAAGCTCAATACCTGATCAGAGTCAGTACCAATGCTGAGAGTGGAAGTCTCAGAACCATCCTACACAACAGAATAAAACAACCATAAGGAAAGAAGAAACAAACTATTACCTTCATCTTTGACAAAAACAACATAATCTATCATAATGTCACACCTTACACAAGCACACCAGCAAAAAAACACAAATCTTGTTACTCTCAATTCTCATTGCACCCCGACACCAAAATACTAGAACACACATGCCCGCGCACACATACACACATCAACAGGAGACTGCTGCAGTGTAAATGACCCACTTAAGATGCACTTATATCACAATTACATTCCACAACAAGCACATTATTCCAAGACATATTCCTCTTAAGCTAACGAATAAAACCAGGAATTCAAAGGGATTTTTTTTTTCCACACTATAACTATGCACATAACATATAAATTTAACTTCATTTCATATTAAAACTTAGCAAAAATTTCTCAACTACAAGCTCACAAGTAAAACCAAGAAGCACTATATAGCAAATTTCAGAACATCAGAGCAAATTAATGATTTAATTATCTAAAATCAAAATTATTATATACACATTTCACCAAAACAAACAATTTACAAAATTATGATTTTCTCATCTCAAAATTCAGCACAAATTACTCATTATATACCAAATTTAAGAATATCTAAACAAAGCAATGACTCAATTATCCAAAAATAACAAAATTATCAAATACCCATTTCACCAAAATATGCAAATTACACAATTAAGAAATACCCATCTCAAAATTCAGCACAAATTACTCACTACAAGTTCAAAACCAAGAAACTAACACAAATAATACAATAAATCCCTATATTAAACCAGAAAATCAGACCTGAAATGAATCTGGGGAAGTTTCGACAGCCTCCAAAGTTTCAGGAGCAGCAAAAGTAGTGAAATTAGAGGAGTTGGAGAAGGTGGATGATTGTTGAGTAAGAGTTAGGGTTCTTCTGAGGTTTAAGAGAGAAGGAGAGGTAAAGTCAAGTTTGGTTGAAGAAGAAGATGTATTACGAATTGTAAGAGGAGAAAATAAAGCAGCTGAAATCGAAGAAGTCGCCATTGTTGTCACCCAAACACGCCTCTATCTCTTCTCTTCTCTTCTCTCCTCCCTTAGCCTAGTGGTTTGGTTTTACAGGGTTATGTTATCCGAAAACTTTCTTTTCTTTTTCTTTTTTATTATTTTTTTCCAATTGTTTTGAAAGGATTATTTTTTTAAAAAAAAAAAAATTACATCCTCCGTTCTTTTACAGTTGACCCGCTTTGACTTTTACAAGAAAAATATATACATGCAAGATTTTTTTGAATTTGTCTCAATGAGTACTATCATAATGTATAACTTTTTTAATTTTTACTTATGAAGAATTAAACTTATTAATCGTTAAAGTTTTGCATTGACAAGCGTGATAAAATAAACAAGTCAAGTAAAAAAAACAGAGGAAGTATTTATTAGACTTTTGCTTATTTGGCGGTCTGTAATCTTTACAAACCGCTACTATTAGCCTATGGTCATTTTACAGGCTACGAAGTACAAACACATTTCAGGCAACAATCTAGTGATTATAATGACTTTTTTTTTTCTTGGATAGATGAAGCATTTTAGCAAATAACCATATTAAACGTTGTTGTGATGTATAAGAGTGGGCCACATAACTTTGGTGTCTGATTATGTAAAGGGCTTCTTAGCATGAAAGTATGGAAGTGTATGAATGTAAAGTAGTCTAGTTGGTAATAAAATAAGCGAAGGAATGCCTAAGAATGAGTAATGTTTGCGTCAAACATTGCATATTGTTAGATTATTGTAGAAATATAGGCGAGATTCAATTTCAGCTCATACTTTAACCGATTGAAGTAGTTGGTGTCCTCCATTTGTGATTCATATGCAATGAAGAGTAATATTACATTTCAATGATGTAATATGGAGAGTCAAGCATTTAAAAACTAATTAATTTAACTAGTTTATTAAATTGTTTAAATCAACTTCTTGACATAAAAGAGAATACTTATAATCTATTCTCTTAATGATGAGTAACTTATCTATATATCGTGAATTAAAGGACATAAAAGAGGATATCTTCCAAAAAAAAAAAAAATCATCCTATAATTTCTATAGTTGTTCATAGAACAATATACTCCATATCCTTTATGAGACCTTAAGTCAGTTCAATCAAATTTCTAAGAGGTTCTCTTACTTCTCTATACTTTAATGTTTTATCAAAATTTTCAAGAGTAAAGAAGATATAGAACAAACCATTAAGCATTGCCATTAAATTGTACTTCATATGAACCAACAAGCTACACAAGTTAGCATGCATCCAGTGCACAGCTATTTTGCCTATTTACTTTAGATGTAACTATGTAACATAACATTTTCAATAAGCTTAAATATTGACTTGTACACAAAACTTTGAAAATGGATTTATTGTAAGTCAAATTATTCTTATGAACAAATAGTAACATTGTCATATTGACATACATCTTCTTTGAACGAGACAATGATGAAGTTTCTTGAGCAAATAGAATTTCTTGGGCGTGACATGCACACATGTGATATGCTTACTGAATTAAAGTATATTCACAAAATCATACTAACGATAAATAAAGTACGTTATACACTCATCATCTCTTATTCAAAAGTTGAATTGTCGAGAGTTTTATTCCTATATAATTCTTATATACATCTTTCTCTTTTTCTATCAATTAAGGCGTTGAGAGTTTGATTCTTATAGAAAACTGATTTCCTCTTTCAAACACCCACACTAAGTAGACTCTACATAAACCAATCCAATATACACACATTCTTTATTTTTTCGAAATTGTTATTAGAGTTTAAGACTATATGTAGAAGTCTAGGTTGTAAATGCATTGAAGGTGTGATTTTATACAAACATTTTTAGATACTTAAAACCCACATTAATGGCAAGTACAACGGCATAGTGCTTGCTCAAATAGAAAATTTTCATTTTTCCCATGACTCTTTGCCTCACTTCATTATTTTATAGGCTCTTACAATATGAATGAAACAGTAAAAAAAAATCAGCAAAAACATTAATATTAACTATTTAAGGCAGTTATTTTAACTCCTTCTAGCTTCCTCTTTAATAACTACCCCATTAAAATTCACTCATAAAAATATTTTTTTGAGGGAAAGGAAATAACCATAATTAAACTTTAAATTATTTATTAAAAATTAAAATCAAGAACATGTAACCATTTTCTTTGCTCTCAAGTTTAACCTCACTTTCTTAACTACTCATTCTTTCACTGAACTTTTAGAACAATCTCAAAAAAATGCAAATTCTCAACTCCTCCATTATCACTACAATTTCATCTTACCCAAAATATAAATTTGGGATTATAATAATTCTAACACTCTTTTTATGACACCCATTTTTCATCAAATTAACACAAAAATAGCAGAAATTAACCAGCATTTACACTCAAAAATTAAATTAGTTTACCACCGAAGTGTCACACAAAGTAGACGCTCCAAGTATTAAATTCTCTCTCCTTTTTCACATTCCCATCAAAACCAACAATACCCACTTCAAATTTCATCAAATCCTTCAATTTTAGCAATTACCCACACAAATCCACATAATTTGAGCTATGTTACTGAGAAAAGTACAGATACTCTGTTTTCTGGGTGTTTTAGTTGAGTTGGGATTTTGTCAAAATTTTACCAGAAGTTTTGCAAGAGATTATAATTATATAACATGGGATGATATTAAGGTTGATGATTATAAATATTTGGTGTCAAACAGTGAGATTAAAGATAAGCTAAATTGGAATAATAGTGGGGTAATTGTGGTTGATCAAAGTGGAAAAACAAGGGATTCATTACTGTTCAAGGTGCTGTTGATTTGATTCCTTCTGGGAATTCTCAGAGAATTAGGATTCTAATTCTTCCTGAAATTTACAGGTATTTTGTAAATTGAAATTTGATGATTTTTGCAGAATTTTGTATGTTCATTATTTTTTTGTGCAATTTTTGTTTCTAGATTTTCTGCGGTTACTGAGTTGGCAGTTCTGGTGTTTTGAGTCGTATTTTTGGAGCTAGTGGGTGTTTACCGCTCGACAGTTACGCTGGACTTTTTTCTTTTTCTTTTTTTTTTTTTTGTAAATTTTTTTTTCTATTTTGTTTTTTTGGAGCGGAAATTTAGGTCGGGTGCTTTTATTGCAAATCATGATTCGCCAAAACAAGATTATTTCGAGGGAATGAGACTATACATGACTAACTCGAGTTTCGAACAACTATGAGTGTTTCATCTTGCTACTAGATGAACCACAAAGTTAGATTTTGCTTCCCCCGCGTTTTTTTTTTTGTGGAAAGGAAAAACTTCGTACCTACTAAGTTCTAACTTGGGAAATATTTTGGGAATTGCTTGTTGAAGTGAACGAGACATTTTGGTTATTGATGGAAGTAGTATGATTTTATATGAATGAAGAAAATTAAACAATATGTATCGATAATTTACTATTCTCCTTTTTTTTTTTTTTTTTGCTACGTACTTTATATCAAATCCCTATCAATAGGAATTAACACAAGGAATCTATATTTCAAGTTAGATTAATACAATGTTTGTTAAAAAAAATTTTGAAGTTATTTTTCTTTTTTTTGTGGAAAAAGTTGATAAGATTGAGACATGTACAAGTATTTGGTAGGAAAATCAATATATTTTGGTACTAGATAAGTAAATATACTTAATTTTGAGTATGATTTTTGTTGTTGAGCAGGGAAAGGGTAGTTGTACCAAGCTCCAAGCCTTACATTTCCTTCATTGGGACAGAAAACCAGACTTCTAATACAGTAATTACTTGGAATAACAAAGCTTCTGATAGAAATAGTAATGGTGCTGAACTTGGAACTTTTGGTTCAGCTACCATCAGCATATTCTCTGATTATTTTTGTGCATCTGAGATTACTTTTGAGGTACCTTCTCATTCTTTTTCTAGTATTAGAGACTGTAACCTTCTCGACGTGTCTTTTGAAAGGGTTGCTCGTCGACAATTGAACACAAGTAACCTTTTTTTTTTTCGCTTACATGATGGGTGCAGAATACAGTAGTGGCAATACCAGGAGGATTGGGGATGCAAGCAGTGGCACTGAGAGTATCAGCTGAAAGGGCAATGTTCTACAAAGTCAATATCCTTGGTGCTCAAGATACTCTCTTAGATGACACAGGATCACACTACTTTTACCACTGCCTCATCCAAGGATCAGTCGATTTCATATTTGGCAATGCAAGATCATTATATCAGGTAACCTGAAAACAAAACATTCCCTCTATCGCGCTTTAAAGACTTTTTGGCCTTTTATGTTCTTCTGATATTGAAGAAATACATACAACAGAATTCAGTTCTTCATTCAATAGCCAATCGATCAGGAGCAATTGCAGCACATCATCGAAATACACCTGAAGAAAATACCGGGTTTTCATTCTTAAACTGTACAATCAATGGAAGCGGATTGATTTACCTGGGAAGAGCCTGGGGGCCATACTCAAGAGCAATATATTCATACTGTGACATTGATGATATTATTGCACCAGAAGGGTGGAGTGACTGGGGTGACCCAGAAAGGCAGAAGTATGTATACTGAACTACGGCTAAAACTTGCATGATATATGAACAAAGATACGAAAAGTTTAACTATACTGATACAAATAATTCTGGTTTTGGCGTTATGTTTTTTAGGACGGCATTGTTTGGTGAATTCGAGTGCAGTGGGAAGGGAGCAAACACAACAAGGCGGGTAAAATGGGCAAAGTCTTTCACTATTGAGGACGCCAGGCCATTTCTCGACATGGAATTTATTGACGGCAATAAATGGTTGAGACTATAGCTAACAGTAACAATCGGATAAAATATGTAGGACTAGTCACTTCAATTGGTTAGCTCTCTATGTAAACATGTACAATACAAAGCATACACAAAATTCTTTCAGTAAAAAACACCAAATTGTTTCCAGCATATTGTCCTAAGATTCATTTTAAAGATTAACAACTCCAGAAAAGTTCATGTCTTCAAAATATAATTAGTCTACTCTCTACGAACCAATGGAAATTTGCAATACACTTAATCACAGTATATTTACAAAAGGTTAACGACTACTTTTGTTAGTAATGCCTTTTGAACTGTTGTTTGGAGTAACCAACAATGGCAAACATTAAGTGGTGGCTGAAAGTTTATTTCACTACGACTTTAGATCATACAAACTAGAAGTTCACCTTAACGTTACAACAGGAAACATAAAATCTAATTCACTTAAAAGGTACTCTATAACAGCTGGAATTTGATCCAAGGCATTTCCTAGGAATTTAACTAAGAAAACCAATTTGGAAGACTCACCTAATTGCTGTACACCTGGGAGTATTGTCTCAAATGCAAGATCAAATGCCATCAACATCACCTCTCGCTCGCTACAGGAAATCTACACTAGTTTGTACAATAACAGTTTGAGGAACAGCTCTAGCCTCTAAGCGACACCTGTGCATTCCAAAACTTCATCAGCCTGAGCAGTAGTTTCCACATCAGCCTGAGCAGCAGTTTCCACATCAGCCTGTGCAGCATTTTCCACATCAGCCTGTGCAGCATTTTCCACTACAGCCTGAGCAGCAGTTTCCACATCAGCCTGTGCAGCAGTTTCCACATCATCGGTACCTGATTCACCCTCCTTACAACCATCATCTTCATCGTCAACAATTTTCTGATCATCAACATCGCAGCACAAATCTTGCAAGCTGACATCATCACTCTTGTCATTGAATGGTTTGGCTGACATTCATTTTGTCATTGACTTGTCTTGCAAGCTGACATCATCACTTTTGTCATTGACATGGTCTTGCAAGCTGACATCATCACTTTTGTCATTGACATGGTGACCAGCATTATGATCATCTTTGTCTGAAGAGGAAATTTGTTCGGCATGGCCAACAGAAGAGGCTGGAGCAGGCAAGTCAACTAAGTTATCCTCATTTTCATTGTCTTTAATTTTGACGGCAGAATCATCAGCAGCATTTTCCTTCCCGAGGATTGAGACTATAGGTTGTGTAGCTTCAGCATTGATATCTGAAAGTATATTAGGATTCGCCTTAACATCAAACCATTCTCCACCCAACCAATCTCGGGAAACTCTGAGATCCTTTCTAAGTACATCTAAATACTTGTTCTCACCTGATAAGATAAAAAAAAAGTAGCATTAGAAAACATAAAATAGGCACATAAACTGATTAACTTAATGCCTGATGACTAAAAGGGGAGAAAAAAGGGACGGCTAGTACCTGGAACATAAACCTGTACTTTATCATTTCTGGCACTGTTAACTACAGTTACAACACCTTCCCACCAGCCATCACTCCACCATGCATCCACAGGAGCTCCAATTCCAAATTCAACATCTACAGCATCGCTGGCATCGCTGATGGGAGGACAAGGCCTGATTGTAGGTCGTCCAGGACATCGCATGCCAAGCTTATCTGGTGCAGCCATCCTAAAAGCTGGAATCCATTCCTGAAATTTATCAAACAGCATAAATCAACAATGTCGACATATATTAGTTGTATCCTCAGAAAAAGTAAAGAACCAACCAACAGTAGCACATTACATATAGACTATACTCCCTCCGATTTTATAAGTGTTACATTTTGACCGGCACATAGTTTTAGGTGAATTAATTGACTTTAATATTATAAGATGTAAGTGGGGTAGTTGGGGTATTAAAAAATTATAAGAAAATGTAGTAGAGTTAATATTGTATTAAAAGTAAGGGATGTGAGAGGGAAAAAAGTACAATAACAAAGTAGTTAGACATATTAGCAAATGCCCCTAATTAGTCCTGGAGTAAGTAAGCTAATGCTATTACTTCATCATGTTAGGACTTCAAAAGGGCAATATGAACTTCAACTATCAAAGAAAAGTTATAGTACTCTGTGAAGTCACGGTCTTGTTGCTAGAGCTCACTCAAAATATATTTTTTAATCCAGCAGCCCATTGAAGCAGTTACACAAGTAAATTTTCATCTCTAGATCACATAAAGATGCTATGCTGAGAAGAAATTCACTAGTTGCCAGAAAAGGAAAGAGATCTCCAACCAAGAGAATCTCACAATCAAAACAAAAATGCATTGCAAGTGATGTAACAGGAAGAACAGATCAACTGAAAGGAATGTAACATGCAACTGGCAAACAGCCCAAGCATTGATTTTATGATAGCCATGGAGTAGTTTATTTGCATAGCACTAAGACCATTACATTGCAATAGAGTATAAGACACCACCAAATAAAATCAAATTTTAATCTAACTCAAACTTTAGCCAAGTGCACCAAACAGGGGTTAATATTTCCAACAGAACTAAATGGCCATTTGAATCTTATAACAGCCAGAAACAATGATCTTCAAGGAGAAAATCATTAAATGTCATTCCAGGCAGTCACTAAGCAACTCATCATGAATCAAATGCAAAAGACATTAATTGAGTACCTCAAGGTTTCCACATCCATCTTGGTCCTCCAGATCCCTATATTGGAGCTTCATCTGCTTTCGAGATATCTCCAAGACAATACATCTAAACCAACAGCCTCGAATGCCACTGTCCTGGCACAGTAGCTCTATTTTGTCATCTACCTTAAAAAACTGGATGTGTGACCGCTGGAATTCCCCATTCTTTAAAGAAAACAACCTCTTATCGCAAGCATCAGTGTTACCATTCTTAGAAAATGGTCCACGCATAAATTTCTTCCTTTCAAAGCCTTCCGCACCATGAGTTGTCAAAAAGCTTTCTCTGTCCCCATAATTCCTAGTTCTCTTAGTCCCTTTTGCTACATTATCATTTGATCCAAACATCTTAACTTTATTCCCAATCACCCCACGGCATACAGAGTCAGAATTCAGAAAGGAATCAGACTCTAAACAAGAAATAATAGGCTGATTATTATAACCCCGCAATTTCCTAAGATCAAATGGTTTAATTTTGTTACTTCTAAACTGACGGCAACAAAGATGTAGCTTTCCCAGCAAACCATCTGGAAGGCCCTCTAAGCATTTTTCAAAATGCTCACGGGTTAAGACTATAGCAGGACCATCAACACACTCAACACTTATCACCTGCGTGTAAGGTGTAATGTAAACTTCCTTCGGGTGAGCATTCCGTATACGAACTATACCCTTCACTTCTTGACTGTGATGAAACCATCTGACTTTAACTTTCTTCATCCCCTTCTTATCTTCGTACATATCCTCTAGATAGGCAACATAACGATTTCCCTCTTTAGCCATCACAAATACAAATGCTTGAACCTGATAGCAGCAAAGTGGAATTCATTAGATTACAATCAAAATAACCCTAATGACTGAAAAGGTTACTTTCATGTGCAAAAGCCATGAA
Organism: Chenopodium quinoa; assembly: GCF_001683475.1. Classification (NCBI taxonomy): domain Eukaryota; kingdom Viridiplantae; phylum Streptophyta; class Magnoliopsida; order Caryophyllales; family Amaranthaceae; genus Chenopodium; species Chenopodium quinoa. The sequence goes on along the minus strand of NW_018743284.1, from coordinate 164,157 downwards.
GATGTGAACCCATGACCCTTGCATGTAACTAGTCATTACATGGAACTAAATTTTTCAAAAAGGTAAAGAAATCAAAGTCTGGACGTTTTTTTCTTAATATTCAACAAGGCTCACTTTTCTCTCGTCAACCTAGTATAACACTGTTATGAGTGTTATCAGTTATGTAGTTCCTTAAATGGTTATTTCAGTAGTTTGATACCTTTTGAGGCATAGAGTTGAGTATGACATGCATAGGATACATGGACACTTCATCCAACTGCCATGTCCGTGTCAGACACCGACACTCGTGGGACACACGACGATACGTCTCGGACCGTATCCTACTATGATATGAACTGTTCAACTTTTTTTTAATGAGAAAATTTAAGAAAAATAAGATAAATAAGGTAATTTTTAAATAATATGGGTGCCTTCATATATAGCTCATTGTTAATATGATACAATATGATCTAATGAAATGACGGAATGACAAATATATGGTCAAATTCTTTTTTTTTTTAAATATATTATATGAATTTTAACATCTCGTACCCGTGTCCCTTATTTTGAGATAAACGTTTTCCCGTACCCGTTTCGTACCCGATCCGTGTCAGTACCTGTTCTTGTGCAACCTAAGTTTTCTAGATAGTCTCTTGGTGGTCATCATAATTCTTAATTTAGATTTGAAAGCACAGATAAAGTAGGAGTAAAGAAGGAAAATTCAGCAATGGTCAGAGGCGTCAAGTGCATATTTGGCTGGGCACTGGGCAGGCAACATAAGTTGCATTGATGAATGCAGGGGTTTGACCTCTACCATTTCCAGAAATCAGCATGGATCACCATGCATATTGGCAAAACCATGGCATGTTATAGATACTGCTGAAGTTGGTCCGTGCACAACATATGACATGTAATATTGTAAATAATCTGCTACCTTATCCTTAAAGTTTTTTTCCCATGTTAATACCCACTCCCATTTGGACATATTCATGGTGTGAAGAGAAAGAGAGCTGTTTTCTCTCTTTTCCACGAGATTAGGGTTTCTAACAGGGTACTATACACATCCAATGAGCACCATTGAGATTGTAAGAGCCGGGGGATCTATTATCTTTGCACTCATTGATCATAGTGAATAGCAACCACCTTTAGAGTGTATTTGGATAAAGAAAGGCGAATGAAAAAAGAGGAGGTAGGGTGTGATGGATCCGGGTCAGCCACAGCCTATTCGGGTCTATGCTAGAAGGAAAGTCAATGGGGAAAACCAAGAAACCAAGACTAACGGTGGGATGTTCAAAGCAGGGGACCAAGTCAGCAAGATAAAAGGGTAGCAGAACCCACGGCAGAAGTGGACAGAGTGGGTTAGTGAAGACTTGTGATGGAAGAGCCGAAAATGGAAAGCAGAGAAAAGAGGAATGAAAAAGCAGAGAAAAGAAGAACTAATCTTTTGTGTAACCTTGTTAGGAGTATTATTGTATTTTGTATTATATAAAGAAGGAGATCACTTTTTGTAAGGTATCCAGAGATTAGTGAGGAAAACACTTGAGAGATTTGCAACCTAAAGTTGCTTAGGAGATTGGCAGCCTCTAGTTGCTCCCCTTGTATCCCCTTTTGATGAATCAATCAATTAATAGCCAATCTTCTATTCCTTAGTTTCACTCATTAACTACAGTAGAATTGCTAGTCTATTACAGGAGGGGGAGGGGGGGAGGGGGAAATGATGATTTTTCCTTCCAAACCTCTCCATTGTTGGAGAGATCAATTTCTTCCAGTTTAATCCCTTCATTTCTCTCCCCTCCAAGTCCCTTCCTTCCTCATTTGTTATACAAATAAAAGATACTTCATCCCTCCATTCCCTTCAATCGAAACAAAAGGTTTTAGATGAAGTTTTTATCCATCTTACAAAGGTTCCCATAAGATAGGTGTATTCACTCTTGATCTTGAATTTTATTCTTGATTACTTAGTTTCAACATTGATTGTGATTGCATTAAGTCCCCAACGTTCCATATCACATAGGAATAGCAAACTTGGGTGGGGGTGGGGGATCCAATGAACATTAAAGAATCTAATTCTCATGATAACATATTGGACTTTACAGAAAACAACAAATACTTACTGCTATTGTAGTACCATTCCTGCAAAATGCTGGGTAGTGTTTTAGCTGCTTTCCACAAGTCCATGCAGCACCTATCCACACAACATCTGAGTAGGATTGCTTCAAGTTTTTAACCCGACGATCCTGAAATAATTCCGGATATTTAAATCAGTAAATTGGTGTTAAAAAGAAACTGTAATAAAGGCTCATAGATTTACCATTTTGTCTGTAGTGAAATATTGAGCACTTAATAGCTCAGAAGATCCTAAAGAATGGGTTGAATCACCACTTGGAGAATCTGTCATGATCAGAAGTACAAGATAAGTATCTGTTCACAATTCATCATTGACAGTTACTGAAAGGTAAAAGTGAGCATATTGTAGATAAGCTGATGTTTTATGAGCTGCTATAGCAGGGAACACCCCAGGTCTCTAGGGTATGTGCAATGTTGCCATGTAATATAATGGATTATAGACCATATGCTACATCTACAACCTAAACCATGAGGAAATCATCTGAACCTGGAGAATCCAATAATGCATCATAGAGCATTGAAAATCAGTCCATAAGTTGCCCAGGTTCAGATCTAACCAAATTCTATAATGTATGAATACACTTAATTTTAATTGATATGTGCAAGAGACATAAAGGGAAAAGGGGTGGACTCATCATACTTATCAAGAAACACACCACTATTTTCTCTGCTCGTTGAATAAGCTTATAAACCATAATTTAATTAGGTGCAAATTTTAGATAAATATTCTTCTATTGTTGCATTGATCTTTTTTCTAAAAGGGAGTGTGATCAGGATGGTTATATCAATAATAGGTTGGATAGGTAATATCAAATACCCGAACTAAAAAGAAGGAAAAGTATTGAGTTACAATTTTATTCAAATGCTACCATAGACCAAACCATAGCATCCTTATTTGAAACAGGATTACACAAACGCAAGGCAACCACACTACAACCACATGAAGATCAAGGCAATCATGAAACATCAAGATTCGACATATCCAAATCTTTAGAACAACACCATTGAAACAAGGTAAACCTCATATCATTCATTTTAAAAACACTTAAACTTTCACTTATCCATTCTCTCTCGCCCTCAAGATGATCAAAGCAATCAAGTTTAGAATAACCACAACCAGCACCATCTAACAATCAAATATTCACAAGCCAATCATCAACAACATAATGCATACATCACAAACATAAAGTTAAGGTGAAAGCACGAATGGATCACCTGCTTGTTGCTGCTTGGCCAGCAGGGATGTAAGCCAGTCAACCACCTCCCTTCTTGATCTCCATTTAAACCCAGCTTGCACAGGATTATCAGTGCCAGAATAACTCAAAAAATCCTCAGCAACAACATAAACCATGTGCCTAAGACTCCTCTCAGTGCCAACCACAGCAAGTATAGATTTCCCACAATAATCTTTCAATATATAATGAACAATCCTGCTGCCTCTCTCCTGAGACACAAATTCTTCCCTCCATTCCACAAAAGTTACACCGTTTTCCGCCATTTGCCGAAAAAAAACTCACAATATCAATCAAATTCCACAAAACAAACCCTAATTACACCTCTCAGGGGCAAAAATCTACACTATCTAGCCCAAATAATTTATCTTTCCAATCAGCTAAATAATACAACAACATAAAACTAAAAGTATAACAAATGGGGGGTATTTTCCCAAATTAAACAAGAACCCCTACAATGTTAAACCCTAGAAACCACAATAAAATCCCAGCTGAAAGTGAATGAACACAATAAATTAAAATCATGGGTTTTGCTCCCAAATGCATATAGATTCAACAACAACAAAGAGATCAAGAGAATTACAGCCAGATCACAAGAATATAAGGTGGGCACCCAGTAAAAATCCTTTCTTTAATGCTAAAGAGTTGACTTTAACATCATATTCTGCTACAAATCATCAAGAAAATGAGATGGGCACACTCTTTTTTGGAAGTAAACATGAGAATTTGGGGCTTTAGAAGCTCAAATTGAGAAAACATTCATTAAAAGGGGCAAATTAGAATTGTAACTCAGAGAAAAGGGGATTGAAAATGTAATCTTTTAATGGTTGTAATAAAAAATTGGAAGTGGGTGAGTGAGAGAGGAGAGAGAAAAGCATGAGAAGTGAAAATGGAGGAGCAGCAGATGGGTCTTAGGTAAGCCATGGAAATGGTGATTTGAGTGATGAGAGTTGCAGAAATGGAGGAATTTGAGACATGTCATGGAAATGTACCTTTAGCTGAGGAGAGAGAAGAATTTGGAAAGGGTCATAAAAGAGGATTTTTTTATTTTTTTATTTTTTTGGAATCTTTTTTTAAAAGCATTATTTTGACCGACGATATGAAAAGTTTATTGGATGATGATCTCCTATCATCTCTTATAATTCTGATTTGGATGATTTTATAAGATGGACTCCCACCAAGGATGGGAATTTCTCTATAAAATCTGCCTATCATCTTCAATGCTCCCTCTCCTTAGTTCCTGATAATCATGATTAGGGGTGGTTATTGGGGTAAGGCTACCCAATGGCAAAAGGGTCGGGCCTAATATTAAAGGGTTTTGACCCTTAATTTTTTAATGGACAGGGCTTTTATAGGGTCTTATTTTGTAGGGTTTTTATAGGGTCTTATTTTGTAGGGCTTTTATAGGGTCTTATTTTTTAATGAATCAGGCCTTAAGAATTAAAATAAAAAACCCAATAATAATAGTTAAGGGTCAAGCCTTACTTCCATTTTCTCTCTCTTCTCCTCTGTTCTTTCGCCCACCTTTCTCTCTCCTCCATTGAAGCTCACTCAGAGTTCACCATTGAAGTCGCTTCAGCGTTAATAAGCTCAAAATAAGTTCAATTCAGATTGACCTCTGTTTTTATTTTGTGAATATAAATTTCTGGGTTCTGACTTTTTCAATTACTCGTTTTTTTGTTAGAACCTTTGATTATTTCCCAGTTATATAAATCATTCCTTATTCTTCTTCATTCATACTTTGATTTCTTGATATAGTATATGGTTTTTTCGTAACGCAATCTGAAATTGATCATCAAAAAATGTTAGGAGATTTCATTGGAAGAGGACTTTTGTAAGTGATTTGTTTCATTCTGTTTTTTTACTTGAATTTTCGATTACATTTGTTTGATTTTGTACTCTTAATTCGTTTTATACAAAAAATTCCGATTCAAGTAAAACCGTCTGATACAAGAATTTGCAATAGTAGTAGTATTAGTTGATTCGTGTTAAAGAAATATTGTGATTTTTTTTTTGTGTGTGTGTGTGTGTTGATAATAATTGGATATATATTGTTAATTGATTGATAATTATTGATGTGAAATTGGTATATTCTACTATATCTTGAAATTTAACAATTATTTGGTCAATTGAATATTGATTATTATATTCTCTATTACATTTTCCCGTTACTTGCATCAAGTTTTCATTGATTGTATACAATCTTTACGAAATTCTGGTTCAAAATTTCATACTGGAGTAGTATTATTATTAAAATTTCTTTGTTCAATTGCACCATATTTTGTATAGAACGGGAGTATTTCATACGAGCCCATTAATAGCCCGTTTCACTTTTACCTTGACCCTGATTCGACTCTAACCCGCATTGACCCTGACCCGACCCTAACCCGCTAAATATTCATCTTGACCCGCAACCAACCTGCCCCGCTAATGACCCGCACTGACCCGCCCAATAACCACCCCTAATCATGATGCATTCCCTTCCAATCTTTGGAAAAAGATTTGGAAAATTAAGACCCCACACAAATACAATATGCTCTTGTGGCATTGTGCTCATTCCATTCTTTCTCTCTTTCCTATCATATTCCTCTCCTTTCTTCTCTATGTTGTAGATGTGGTATATACAGTGAGACTCGTCTTCATCTTTTTAGAGATTGTTTTTCTTCATCTATCTTATGGAATTTCATTTTTCAGAGAATGACAATTCCTACAGATTTTGATTATCATGCCTTTAAAAATTCGGATTGGGATCAATGGATTGTTTTAATTTGTCCCATTCTGATAAATTGGAGGGTGATTTTTTTGTTCTTGTTTGTGGCATATCTGGAAGGAACGTAACACTGCTGTTTTTTGAGCAAAAAATGTATCATTCCATGCATACATTCAGCAAATTCTTTGTTGATTATCAAATGAGTGCTCGCATTCTGCAGGGAAAAAGCAAAGCTCATGAAGGTGGTTCTTGCTACTTCGGTTTGGATTCCTCCTAGAGAGGGATTCATGAAATTAAATGCGGATGATGCTTAGAAGCATGCTGAAGATGCTGGTGGTGGTGGTGTAATTAAAAGAGCTAATGGTTCTTGGTTTCTTCTGCTTTTCAAGTAATACAATGCTGTGTTTCCTCTTGCTGCTGAACTACTTGCTATGCGTGAAGGTCTGTATGTTACTACTGATTTCAAGATAAAGAAATATTGAAGTTGAAACTGATGCAGAGTACTTGAAGAATTTATTCAACTCAGTGGATCATGTTCCTCAGTCCTCACCATGAGCTCTATGATGTCATTAACGATGTTGCGGAGGTTCTAAGGATGAATATGGTAACATTCTTATCAGGCATGTTCCTTGAGAAAGGAACATTTTAGCTCATAGCCTTGCTACTTATGGGATTGAGATGAATATTGGGCATAAGGATCACTTCTTGGTTCCTCCGTTTGCTAAACAAATATATGATGCTGATCTTGGTGCTTCTTTATCTTCAGGATAGAGTCTTTGTGGTTCCTCTTCGCTGCAATTGATGTTCAATAAAGACTCTTTTAATTCGCTTTTTGACTACCTTTGTACTTTCCAGTTTGTATTATAGTCTCCTTGATGCTGTGTTGATTAAGGGTAGGTTATGTAATAGCTTAGTGTTTCATTTCCCTTCCATCAGTTCCATTTGTTTCGGGTTTTCCTGTGTCCCTCGGGAGAGTTACGTCACTAAGTCTGGATTTCGGGGCGCCTGTACTTGTAAAACAACAGAGACTCCGGTTGGGTGGAGTTCCGCCTCCGACGATCAAGTTAGAACGTGTACATAGAATGTAAAAAGTGCGGAAAGTAAAGTGAGAT